>NC_088405.1:40810408-40824666 GCF_034236695.1 Oncorhynchus nerka | reverse complement strand
AATTTAGGGAGCAGGCAATGTATTCCTATAAGGAGAGATGTCATTGTAGTCTGTGAGACCAAAAACAACTGATTTACTGTTAAGGGTTAGTGCCACACGGTCAAGGTTAGGCTTGCACAGATCGGGAGGACCTCAGGAATGTACCTGAGGTCAAATTGTGCTTCTCACCCTAACGGTTCTCTCACTGTCACCCAAAAGCAAATTACATTTTGGGCCAGGATTAATTTTGGGCCTACATTTTTCACGGTCGCTGCACTCAGAGCGAGCTACGGTCAAGCGGGGCATCTCGTTGAACTCGGCACGGCCTTGAGAATATGGAAATGCCATTGCAGGCTCTGTGTGTCTTTAAGCACCGCACTTTGTCACTCCATCCTTGCTGTGTGTGTGTGTGTGTGTGTGTGTGTGTGTGTGAGAGAGCTTTTCTTTGACATCTGTTGGGAAAAATGACTGATTTACAGTTCATGAGGGTTGTTTAATCACACATATGAAGTTTTAAAAAGATCTGACCTTTTTAACCCTTCAAAACAGCACCTATGACACCATTTTAAGGCACTTCCGTCTGGCACAGGAAGCTGAACGTGAACACATATCCTCATTGGGGTAGGCTCTTACGGAATCCTGAGTTTGAAGTCTTTATGTTTAGAATTGACTGATCTACACAGGGTTGAATGCAGTGATTTTCAAAATTGCAGGTAATGTATATCAAAACACTTTTAGGCTGAATTTAATCACTTCCGGTTGCTTCAGGAAGCTTAGAATCAACACAGGTAGACCTCATAGTGGCCTGATGGATTGTCATCGAAGACAGGTTCATAAGGCAATATTAACCCACATAGGCTCTAGGTTGAATTTAGGGGAGCAGGCAATGTATTCCTATAAGGAGAGATGTCATTGTAATCTGTGAGACCAAAAACCCTGATTTACTGTTAAGGGTTAGTGCCACACGATCAAGGTTAGGCTTGCACAGATCGGGAGGACCTCAGGAATGTACCTGAGGTCAAATTGTGCTTCTCACCCTAACGGTTCTCTCACTGTCACCCAAAAGCAAATTACATTTTGGGCCAGGCTTAATTTTGGGGCTACATTTTTCACGGTCGCTGCACTCAGAGCGAGCTACGGTCAAGCGGGGCATCTCGTTGAACTCGGCACGGCCTTGAGAATATGGAAATGCCATTGCAGGCTCTGTGTGTCTTTAAGCACCGCACTTTGTCACTCCATCCTTGCTGTGTGTGTGTGTGTGTGTGTGTGTGTGTGTGTGAGAGAGCTTTTCTTTGACATCTGTTGGGAAAAATGACTGATTTACAGTTCATGAGGGTTGATTAATCACACATATGAAGTTTTAAAAGATCTGACCTTTTTAACCCTTCAAAACAGCACCTATGACACCATTTTAAGGCACTTCCGGTTGGCACAGGAAGCTGAACGTGAACATATCCTCATTGGGGTAGGCTCTTACGGAATCCTGAGTTTCTTCAAGTCTTTATGTTTAGAATTGACTGATCTACACAGGGTTGAATGCAGTGATTTTCAAAATTGCAGGTTATGTATATCAAAACACTTTTAGGCTGAATTTAATCACTTCCGGTTGCTTCAGGAAGCTTAGAATCAACACAGGTAGACCTCATAGTGGCCTGATGGATTGTCATCGAAGACAGGTTCATAAGGCAATATTAACCCACATAGGCTCTAGGTTGAATTTAGGGGAGCAGGCAATGTATTCCTATAAGGAGAGATGTCATTGTAGTCTGTGAGACCAAAAACCCTGATTTACTGTTAAGGGTTAGTGCCACACGATCAAGGTTAGGCTTGCACAGATCGGGAGGACCTCAGGAATGTACCTGAGGTCAAATTGTGCTTCTCACCCTAACGGTTCTCTCACTGTCACCCAAAAGCAAATTACATTTAGGGCCAGGCTTAATTTTGGGCCTACTTTTTTCACGGTCGCTGCACTCAGAGCGAGCTACGGTCAAGCGGGGCATCTCGTTGAACTCGGCACGGCCTTGAGAATATGGAAATGCCATTGCAGGCTCTGTGTGTCTTTAAGCACCGCACTTTGTCACTCCATCCTTGCTGTGTGTGTGTGTGTGTGTGTGTGTGTGTGTGTGTGTGTGTGTGTGTGTGTGTGTGTGTGTGTGTGTGTGTGTGTGTGTGAGAGAGCTTTTCTTTGACATCTTTTGGGAAAAATGACTGATTTACAGTTCATGAGGGTTGTTTAATCACACATATGAAGTTTTAAAAAGATCTGACCTTTTTAACCCTTCAAAACAGCACCTATGACACCATTTTAAGGCACTTCCGGTTGGCACAGGAAGCTGAACGTGAACACATATCCTCATTGGGGTAGGCTCTTACGGAATCCTGAGTTTGAAGTCTTTATGTTTAGAATTGACTGATCTACACAGGGTTGAATGCAGTGATTTTCAAAATTGCAGGTTATGTATATCAAAACACTTTTAGGCTGAATTTAATCACTTCCGGTTGCTTCAGGAAGCTTAGAATCAACACAGGTAGACCTCATAGTGGCCTGATGGATTGTCATCGAAGACAGGTTCATAAGGCAATATTAACCCACATAGGCTCTAGGTTGAATTTAGGGAGCAGGCAATGTATTCCTATAAGGAGAGATGTCATTGTAGTCTGTGAGACCAAAAACCCTGATTTACTGTTAAGGGTTAGTGCCACACGATCAAGGTTAGGCTTGCACAGATCGGGAGGACCTCAGGAATGTACCTGAGGTCAAATTGTGCTTCTCACCCTAACGGTTCTCTCACTGTCACCCAAAAGCAAATTACATTTTGGGCCAGGCTTAATTTTGGGCCTACATTTTTCACGGTCGCTGCACTCAGAGCGAGCTACGGTCAAGCGGGGCATCTCGTTGAACTCGGCACGGCCTTGAGAATATGGAAATGCCATTGCAGGCTCTGTGTGTCTTTAAGCACCGCACTTTGTCACTCCATCCTTGCTGTGTGTGTGTGTGTGTGTGTGTGTGAGAGAGCTTTTCTTTGACATCTTTTGGGAAAAATGACTGATTTACAGTTCATGAGGGTTGTTTAATCACACATATGAAGTTTTAAAAAGATCTGACCTTTTTAACCCTTCAAAACAGCACCTATGACACCATTTTAAGGCACTTCCGGTTGGCACAGGAAGCTGAACGTGAACACATATCCTCATTGGGGTAGGCTCTTACGGAATCCTGAGTTTGAAGTCATTATGTTTAGAATTGACTGATCTACACAGGGTTGAATGCAGTGATTTTCAAAATTGCAGGTAATGTATATCAAAACACTTTTAGGCTGAATTTAATCACTTCCGGTTGCTTCAGGAAGCTTAGAATCAACACAGGTAGACCTCATAGTGGCCTGATGGATTGTCATCGAAGACAGGTTCATAAGGCAATATTAACCCACATAGGCTCTAGGTTGAATTTAGGGGAGCAGGCAATGTATTCCTATAAGGAGAGATGTCATTGTAATCTGTGAGACCAAAAAAAACTGATTTACTGTTAAGGGTTAGTGCCACACGGTCAAGGTTAGGCTTGCACAGATCGGGAGGACCTCAGGAATGTACCTGAGGTCAAATTGTGCTTCTCACCCTAACGGTTCTCTCACTGTCACCCAAAAGCAAATTACATTTTGGGCCAGGCTTAATTTTGGGGCTACATTTTTCACGGTCGCTGCACTCAGAGCGAGCTACGGTCAAGCGGGGCATCTCGTTGAACTCGGCACGGCCTTGAGAATATGGAAATGCCATTGCAGGCTCTGTGTGTCTTTAAGCACCGCACTTTGTCACTCCATCCTTGCTGTGTGTGTGTGTGTGTGTGTGTGTGTGAGAGAGAGCTTTTCTTTGACATCTTTTGGGAAAAATGACTGATTTACAGTTCATGAGGGTTGTTTAATCACACATATGAAGTTTTAAAAAGATCTGACCTTTTTAACCCTTCAAAACAGCACCTATGACACCATTTTAAGGCACTTCCGTCTGGCACAGGAAGCTGAACGTGAACACATATCCTCATTGGGGTAGGCTCTTACGGAATCCTGAGTTTGAAGTCTTTATGTTTAGAATTGACTGATCTACACAGGGTTGAATGCAGTGATTTTCAAAATTGCAGGTTATGTATATCAAAACACTTTTAGGCTGAATTTAATCACTTCCGGTTGCTTCAGGAAGCTTAGAATCAACACAGGTAGACCTCATAGTGGCCTGATGGATTGTCATCGAAGACAGGTTCATAAGGCAATATTAACCCACATAGGCTCTAGGTTGAATTTAGGGGAGCAGGCAATGTATTCCTATAAGGAGAGATGTCATTGTAATCTGTGAGACCAAAAAAAACTGATTTACTGTTAAGGGTTAGTGCCACACGGTCAAGGTTAGGCTTGCACAGATCGGGGAGGACCTCAGGAATGTACCTGAGGTCAAATTGTGCTTCTCACCCTAACGGTTCTCTCACTGTCACCCAAAAGCAAATTACATTTTGGGCCAGGCTTAATTTTGGGCCTACATTTTTCACGGTCGCTGCACTCAGAGCGAGCTACGGTCAAGCGGGGCATCTCGTTGAACCGGGGCACGGCCTTGAGAATATGGAAATGCCATTGCAGGCTCTGTGTGTCTTTAAGCACCGCACTTTGTCACTCCATCCTTGCTGTGTGTGTGTGTGTGTGTGTGTGAGAGAGCTTTTCTTTGACATCTTTTGGGAAAAATGACTGATTTACAGTTCATGAGGGTTGTTTAATCACACATATGAAGTTTTAAAAGATCTGACCTTTTTAACCCTTCAAAACAGCACCTATGACACCATTTTAAGGCACTTCCGGTTGGCACAGGAAGCTGAACGTGAACACATATCCTCATTGGGGTAGGCTCTTACGGAATCCTGAGTTTGAAGTCTTTATGTTTAGAATTGACTGATCTACACAGGGTTGAATGCAGTGATTTTCAAAATTGCAGGTTATGTATATCAAAACACTTTAGGCTGAATTTAATCACTTCCGGTTGCTTCAGGAAGCTTAGAATCAACACAGGTAGACCTCATAGTGGCCTGATGGATTGTCATCGAAGACAGGTTCATAAGGCAATATTAACCCACATAGGCTCTAGGTTGAATTTAGAGGAGCAGGCAATGTATTCCTATAAGGAGAGATGTCATTGTAGTCTGTGAGACCAAAAAACCCTGATTTACTGTTAAGGGTTAGTGCCACACGATCAAGGTTAGGCTTGCACAGATCGGGAGGACCTCAGGAATGTACCTGAGGTCAAATTGTGCTTCTCACCCTAACGGTTCTCTCACTGTCACCCAAAAGCAAATTACATTTTGGGCCAGGATTAATTTTGGGCCTACATTTTTCACGGTCGCTGCACTCAGAGCGAGCTACGGTCAAGCGGGGCATCTCGTTGAACTCGGCACGGCCTTGAGAATATGGAAATGCCATTGCAGGCTCTGTGTGTCTTTAAGCACCGCACTTTGTCACTCCATCCTTGCTGTGTGTGTGTGTGTGTGTGTGTGTGTGTGTGAGAGAGCTTTTCTTTGACATCTTTTGGGAAAAATGACAGATTTACAGTTCATGAGGGTTGTTTAATCACACATATGAAGTTTTAAAAAGATCTGACCTTTTTAACCCTTCAAAACAGCACCTATGACACCATTTTAAGGCACTTCCGTCTGGCACAGGAAGCTGAACGTGAACACATATCCTCATTGGGGTAGGCTCTACGGAATCCTGAGTTTGAAGTCTTTATGTTTAGAATTGACTGATCTACACAGGGTTGAATGCAGTGATTTTCAAAATTGCAGGTTATGTATATCAAAACACTTTTAGGCTGAATTTAATCACTTCCGGTTGCTTCAGGAAGCTTAGAATCAACACAGGTAGACCTCATAGTGGCCTGATGGATTGTCATCGAAGACAGGTTCATAAGGCAATATTAACCCACATAGGCTCTAGGTTGAATTTAGGGAGCAGGCAATGTATTCCTATAAGGAGAGATGTCATTGTAGTCTGTGAGACCAAAAAACCCTGATTTACTGTTAAGGGTTAGTGCCACACGATCAAGGTTAGGCTTGCACAGATCGGGAGGACCTCAGGAATGTACCTGAGGTCAAATTGTGCTTCTCACCCTAACGGTTCTCTCACTGTCACCCAAAAGCAAATTACATTTAGGGCCAGGCTTAATTTTGGGGCTACATTTTTCACGGTCGCTGCACTCAGAGCGAGCTACGGTCAAGCGGGGCATCTCTTTGAACTCGGCACGGCCTTGAGAATATGGAAATGCCATTGCAGGCTCTGTGTGTCTTTAAGCACCGCACTTTGTCACTCCATCCTTGCTGTGTGTGTGTGTGTGTGTGTGTGTGTGCGAGAGAGCTTTTCTTTGACATTTTTTTGGAAAAATGACTGATTTACAGTTCATGAGGGTTGTTTAATCACACATATGAAGTTTAAAAAAGATCTGACCTTTTTAACCCTTCAAAACAGCACCTATGACACCATTTTAAGGCACTTCCGTCTGGCACAGGAAGCTGAACGTGAACACATATCCTCATTGGGGTAGGCTCTTACGGAATCCTGAGTTTGAAGTCTTTATGTTTAGAATTGACTGATCTACACAGGGTTGAATGCAGTGATTTTCAAAATTGCAGGTTATGTATATCAAAACACTTTTAGGCTGAATTTAATCACTTCCGGTTGCTTCAGGAAGCTTAGAATCAACACAGGTAGACCTCATAGTGGCCTGATGGATTGTCATCGAAGACAGGTTCATAAGGCAATATTAACCCACATAGGCTCTAGGTTGAATTTAGGGGAGCAGGCAATGTATTCCTATAAGGAGAGATGTCATTGTAGTCTGTGAGACCAAAAAACCCTGATTTACTGTTAAGGGTTAGTGCCACACGATCAAGGTTAGGCTTGCACAGATCGGGAGGACCTCAGGAATGTACCTGAGGTCAAATTGTGCTTCTCACCCTAACGGTTCTCTCACTGTCACCCAAAAGCAAATTACATTTTGGGCCAGGCTTAATTTTGGGGCTACATTTTTCACGGTCGCTGCACTCAGAGCGAGCTACGGTCAAGCGGGGCATCTCGTTGAACTCGGCACGGCCTTGAGAATATGGAAATGCCATTGCAGGCTCTGTGTGTCTTTAAGCACCGCACTTTGTCACTCCATCCTTGCTGTGTGTGTGTGTGTGTGTGTGTGTGTGTGTGTGTGTGTGTGTGTGTGTGTGTGTGTGTGTGTGTGTGTGTGTGTGTGTGTGTGTGTGTGTGTGCGAGAGAGCTTTTCTTTGACATCTTTTGGGAAAAATGACTGATTTACAGTTCATGAGGGTTGTTTAATCACACATATGAAGTTTAAAAAAGATCTGACCTTTTTAACCCTTCAAAACAGCACCTATGACACCATTTTAAGGCACTTCCGTCTGGCACAGGAAGCTGAACGTGAACACATATCCTCATTGGGGTAGGCTCTTACGGAATCCTGAGTTTGAAGTCTTTATGTTTAGAATTGACTGATCTACACAGGGTTGAATGCAGTGATTTTCAAAATGGCAGGTTATGTATATCAAAACACTTTTAGGCTGAATTTAATCACTTCCGGTTGCTTCAGGAAGCTTAGAATCAACACAGGTAGACCTCATAGTGGCCTGATGGATTGTCATCGAAGACAGGTTCATAAGGCAATATTAACCCACATAGGCTCTAGGTTGAATTTAGGGGAGCAGGCAATGTATTCCTATAAGGAGAGATGTCATTGTAGTCTGTGAGACCAAAAAACCCTGATTTACTGTTAAGGGTTAGTGCCACACGATCAAGGTTAGGCTTGCACAGATCGGGAGGACCTCAGGAATGTACCTGAGGTCAAATTGTGCTTCTCACCCTAACGGTTCTCTCACTGTCACCCAAAGCAAATTACATTTTGGGCCAGGCTTAATTTTGGGGCTACATTTTCCACGGTCGCTGCACTCAGAGCGAGCTACGGTCAAGCGGGGCATCTCGTTGAACTCGGCACGGCCTTGAGAATATGGAAATGCCATTGCAGGCTCTGTGTGTCTTTAAGCACCGCACTTTGTCACTCCATCCTTGCTGTGTGTGTGTGTGTGTGTGTGTGTGTGTGTGCGAGAGAGCTTTTCTTTGACATCTTTTGGGAAAAATGACTGATTTACAGTTCATGAGGGTTGTTTAATCACACATATGAAGTTTAAAAAAGATCTGACCTTTTTAACCCTTCAAAACAGCACCTATGACACCATTTTAAGGCACTTCCGTCTGGCACAGGAAGCTGAACGTGAACACATATCCTCATTGGGGTAGGCTCTTACGGAATCCTGAGTTTGAAGTCTTTATGTTTAGAATTGACTGATCTACACAGGGTTGAATGCAGTGATTTTCAAAATTGCAGGTTATGTATATCAAAACACTTTTAGGCTGAATTTAATCACTTCCGGTTGCTTCAGGAAGCTTAGAATCAACACAGGTAGACCTCATAGTGGCCTGATGGATTGTCATCGAAGACAGGTTCATAAGGCAATATTAACCCACATAGGCTCTAGGTTGAATTTAGGGGAGCAGGCAATGTATTCCTATAAGGAGAGATGTCATTGTAATCTGTGAGACCAAAAACCCTGATTTACTGTTAAGGGTTAGTGCCACACGGTCAAGGTTAGGCTTGCACAGATCGGGAGGACCTCAGGAATGTACCTGAGGTCGAATTGTGCTTCTCACCCTAACGGTTCTCTCACTGTCACCCAAAAGCAAATTACATTTAGGGCCAGGCTTAATTTTGGGCCTACTTTTTTCACGGTCGCTGCACTCAGAGCGAGCTACGGTCAAGCGGGGCATCTCGTTGAACTCGGCACGGCCTTGAGAATATGGAAATGCCATTGCAGGCTCTGTGTGTCTTTAAGCACCGCACTTTGTCACTCAACCCTTGCTGTGTGTGTGTGTGTGTGTGTGTGTGTGTGTGTGTGTGTGTGTGTGTGTGTGTGTGTGTGTGTGTGTGTGTGTGTGCGAGAGAGCTTTTCTTTGACATCTGTTGGGAAAAATGACTGATTTACAGTTCATGAGGGTTGTTTAATCACACATATGAAGTTTTAAAAAGATCTGACCTTTTTAACCCTTCAAAACAGCACCTATGACACCATTTTCAGGCACTTCCGGTTGGCACAGGAAGCTGAACGTGAACACATATCCTCATTAGGGTAGGCTCTTGGAATCTGAGTTTTTTTTCAATTTAAAGTTTTATTAAGTTCTTGTTTTTCAATCAACCAACAAAACACATTCCACATTCACAGATGTGACAGGCTTTAAAAAATAAAAGTCAAAAAATAATAATACATTTGAAAAAATTAAAATACAATTAAAATGAATGATAAAGTCAAATAAAGCATTTATTTTTCTTAATCTATATATTTTCCTTGATGCCTGTATATATATACATACATACATACATACATACATACATACATACATACACACACACATACGCACACGTACTCAAAAACTAAATTAAATAAAAACACACACACAAAAAAAAACATACCACTTCTGCAGCAGCACTATCAAGGTTGTTATCAGCTATTTCAAGCATTCGCTGACGATGGGCCAATAATTCGTTTTTAGGTTTTACAGTACCTTACACAAAATGTATCTGCGCATTTCCCTAGTCACCCCATTCACTCTGTCCAGTTTGAAATATAGTTGAATAGTGGGGACCAGAGTCTATCAAACTTGGGCTGTCTCTTGTGGAGGTCATAAGTGAGCTCAAGAGGAAGAAAGTCAACAATCTGGTCAATCCACATTTTAAAATGTAGGGGGGTATTAGAGGTCTACAATAGAAGAATACATTTCTTAGCAAAGTATGTAATAGTCATAAAAGCAAATTTTCTCTGTCAGGATCAAGAACAAAGTCCTGCTGCATTAAGAAGATAAACACATAGGGTCATATCAAACTGTACCTCTAGTATTTCTTGTGCAGCGGTATGCAGATTGCCAGAATCTGGCAATCTCCCTACAGCTCAAAATACATGCATATAGGTTCCACATTCAGAGGTACATCTTTTACAGTTAGGAGACATATCTGTTTTCATTCTATGGAGTTCAAAGGAGTATAATAAAATTTGTACAAAAATTTGTAATTAGATTCTTTCATTTTTACACTGGTAGAGGAGCAGTATACCTTGTCGCAAACCTCCGCCCATAACTCATCACTAATAGTCAGACCAAGGTCCTTTTCCCAGATTATTTTCAAAGGAGTAAAGGAGGAGCTTCTTTCTCAGAAAGGAGTCTATAGATGAAAGATATTTTGCCTTTAATCGATTGTGCTGTAACAAGAAGGGTTTCAACTTAGTTCAACTGAGTTCTAAACCTCCTCTTGGAGGTAAATGAGGAAATTACATGTCTAATTTGAAGATATTTAAAAAATGGGATCTTGGCACGTCGAATTCTCTTAGAGCTCTTGAAGGATTTCAGTGTGGTTTTCTGATGAAATAGGTCTGAAAGGTCCTGATTCCTAGAGTATGCCAGAGATTAAAGTTGGCATCCTCGGGGCTTTTGGCAAGTCTGGGTTGCCTACTATAGGCGCAGTGAGAACATATTTGGGAGGAAATGCCCAGGTATTTCCCTCCACGCTAGTAGTGCTGTAAATCGGCAAAGGATTGGCTATGTTGCCCACTTCACTAAAAGTTATTAATGAATATAATTGAGCTTAAGGGCAATGAACCACAGGATTGGGCTTCTATCTGAATCCACGTTGACTCTTGTCTGTTTGTGATCCATGTTAGCATGTTGCGGATTTGGGCAGACCAGTAGTACAATTGAAGGGAGGGAAGGGCAAGGCCACCTTTTAGATTCGGGTTTTGATAAAGTGGAAAACTTGATCCTAGGTTTTTTATTGCCCCATATAAATTTGGTGATGCTTTGGTTAGTTGTTTTGAAGAAGGAAACTGGGAGATAGCATGGGAGCATCTGAAATAAGTAGTTCAGTCTAGGGAGGACGTTCATACGGATTACATTAATTCTTCCTACTAAGCTAATTGGGAGGAGATCCAGGTTTGGAGATTGTTCTTGATTCGATCCAGGAGTGGAAGATAATTTTCCTTAAAAAGGCTATTCAGATCTGGTGTTATGAAGATCCCGAGGTATTGAAACCCCTGTGTTTTCCATTGGAAAAGGACAAAGTGTCTTCATAGAGCTGGTGAGTGTAATATTGAGAGGGCAGACAGTGGATTTGTTAAAATTGATCTTATAACCTGAAAACTTGCCATACTGGGCAATTGTGTCTAAAATGAGAGGGGAGGGATTTCTCAGGGTTGGATATGTAGAGCAAGACATCATCCGCGTAAAGCGAAATCTTGTGCTGCAGGCCACCTGCAGAAACACCCATAATACTTGGATTGCTCCTTATCAGCTCTGCCAGAGGCTCCGCCCCAACAAGTAGAGCAGCGGGACAGCGAGCACCCTTGTCTTGTGCCCCGCTCCAGAGGGAATCTGTCAGAGTTCAGTCCATTAGTAGTCACCATGGCATTTGGATGAGAGTATAGTGATTTGATCCATTTAATAAAATTTGGGCCCATATTGAACTTTTCTAAGACTGAAAAACAGAAAGCTCCACTCCATCCTGTCAAACGCCTTCTCAGCATCCAGTGAAGCCAGCAGGACAGGGGTCTTTTGTGCGTTACTTGATCAATAATATCAAAAAGACGGCGAATGTTATCAGAAGAGTATCTGTCTCTAATAAATCCAGTTTGGTCCGCTTTTATTATTTTGGGAAGAAGAGTGTTTAGTCTTATGGCGAGCAATTTGGTAATTATTTTATAGTCGAAATCCAACAAGCTTATGGGCCGGAAGGACGAGCAGGATAGGGGTCCTTGTCCTTTTTTAGCAACACTGTAATGCGAGCTGTGTGCATTGAGTCTGGGAGAACTCAGTTTTTGCAAAAATCCTCCAGCATTGGCATGAAGATAGGGCTGAGCTGGGGCCAAAAAGCTTTATAGAACTCTCTGGGGAATCCATCTGGGCCTGGGGACTTATTAGGTGGCATGGAGGTAATTGCCTCCAGGATCTCCTCAGGAGTGAAGGGGGAGTTGAGATCTTCCTGGTAGGTCTCTGATAGTTTAGGTAGCTTAGATTCCCCTCTAGGAAAGAGGAGTTCTGCCTCCGTGTTTTTTCTCTCAGAGGTATATAGTTTGCAGTAAAAATCATGAAAAGTTAAATGGATCTTTTTTGGGTCATATGTGACCTCGTCCTCTGCTGTTCGGATAGCCATGATTGTACGCTCTGACTGCTCCTTTTAATTGGTGGCAGCAATCTACTGGGCCTATTGCTATACTCATGGTATTTCTGTTTAGTAAAGAAAACTTTTTTTTTATCTCCCGAGTGTAGTCCAAATTCAGTTTGGCTTTGGCTGCTTTAAGATGACTCCAGGAAGTGCTGTCTAGGATTGTTTATGTATTTTTTCACAGCATTCCAGCTCCCTCTCAAGATCTAGCCTGTGTGCTTCCATTGCTTTTTTTCTTAGAGGAAGCATATGCAATTAGATGACCTCTTAGTGTGGCTTTAGCAGCGTCCCACATTGTGGCCGGAGAAACAGGGGAATCTTTATTGTCTTGTGTGTAGTTGTCTATCCATGTAGTTACTAATGTATGGAACTCGTCATTTGATAGCATGGAGGTGTTGAATTTCCAGCTCTTTGACCTCGGGATGTTTTTGCAGAGGTCAAAGCGGAGGTAGACAAAGGCGTGATCTGAAAGTGCTATATGGGTCCGATTGTACAAGTGGCTGAATTTATGAAACTCTTTGGGATAAAAATGTAATCTATACGGAGTAGGTGTTATGGACATTAGAGTAGTATGTATAGTCCATAGATGAGCTATTATTCTCTCTCCAGATATCTATCAGCCCCATCTCTTTAGTAAGAGAGTTCAACATCTTTGCAGATCTAGGATTTGTGGTGGGGACTTGAGATGATTTGTCTAGGTTGGGTTAAGGGTACAATTAAAATCTCCGGCCACCACACCAAAGGAGACACAATGCTCATTGAACAGGGTTATAATTTTTGACATGAAGGCAGGAGTATCTGTGTTAGGGGCGTATATGTTTAATATAGTAATTGGTTGACCATATAGTGACCCAGTTATCAAAATAAATCTCCTCCGGATCAGATATGTTTTTGTCTATTATGAATGGAACATTTTTATGGATAAGTATGGCTGTGCCTCTACTGTTTGATTTGAAAGATGAGAAATACACCTGTCCCACCCAAGCTCTGGGCGGAGTTTGGCATGTTCAGCATCACAGAGGTGTGTCTCTTGTAATAGCGCAATGTCTGCTTTTTCCTTTTTTAGAGCACATAGTATCTTTTTTCCGTTTTATTGCATGCCCTAGACCATGGCAGTTCCATGTCAATAGATTTAAGGTACTAGTCATCGTCATCGAGCAGTAATCGAGCTTTAGTGCAAGTCATCGCTGGGTAAAAAGTGGATAGTAATTACAGCTGCGTTTCACATAAAAGGAAAATAAATGGTGTACATAAAATAATAATCTCTGAACACCCCAGCCGAGTTCCCAAACAACTCGACACATCCCGTTGGATCTATTACCCCCGCTCAGTCTCAATTCTGTGTTCAATAAAACAAAAACCGGGAACAGTTAGCAACGCACAACATCTCCCTCCCCACCAAAGAAATGCCTCATCCTCTCCACCCCGCATTGAGTAAATAACACAGTTGCTCCCTCGTCCAGACCTCAGTAAAAGAGGGAGAAAATCAAATCAATAGCCCAGCCTACATATACCTCCCCCAAGGGACATAGGGAACCCCAGGTAATAATAGCAACAACAAAAAAAAACAGGGAAATGAAAGTAGGCTGAAACATTAGTAGGCCTAGTTAGGCTATACAGCCCATCCTCTCAGTTAAAGGAAAATAAATATAAATTGGACGGCTGTAATGACATTTAGGTGGGTCTCTGATATCGGCTATATGTCGCCTTACCTCCTTTAGTAATGGCATTAATCGCATTTAGTCATTGGTCTGTTTCTCATTGGCCAGGATTGTCTTTCAAAAACGTTTTGCCTCTTCGGAGTTTTGAAGTGTCGAAGGCTCCTTGGTGAAGAATCTGAGCTCGCTTGGGTATTTGAATCCCCCTGAAGATGCCTCGGTCAATGGAGTATTTCTTCACTTCGTCAAATTCTCAGCGCTTTTCGGCGTATACTGGTGTAGCGAGTTTGCTTCCCACTGTGATGGTGTTGTTTTTCGCCGCCTGTA
>NC_088405.1:40809792-40810308 GCF_034236695.1 Oncorhynchus nerka | reverse complement strand
CCCACAGGCTTTACTGTGAGTTGTAGCCACGTAATTAGCAGTAAGTTAGTCACCTGCATACGAAATAGCAATTCCTTACAGGTTCCATTTGTGGGTTATCGCTTCTCGGCCTTTTGGCTCAGTCCAAGCTTGGCACCCAGGTGTCTTAGAGCCCCTGAGCCAAGAGGTCGAAGTGGAAAGGCGATAACAACTATCTGGTGAGTGGAAATATTTTTTTTTTTTCGCTGTTTAAAAATATATTTTTGTGGGGAGCGTGTTATTTTCGAGTTGGAAGATGGCACGCAATTCAACGCCCAAGATGAGTGGTATTGGAATCACTAACATGCTAAGATTTGCCTGGAGGAGTAACGACATGGAACCATTTGGGAGGGAAACTTTTGCAAGAACCATTTTAATCGGGATGCTTAAGTTGGAGGTAAAAGATGTCATGTGTCTTCAGGGGAACCCGAGTGAGGTTTCTTTTGATGTGACATTTCATAAAGAAGAAAAGCATGATGAAGTGCTGAAGATGGCGAG
>NC_088405.1:40789567-40809292 GCF_034236695.1 Oncorhynchus nerka | reverse complement strand
AGTGGCAACATTCAGTTGCATGTTGCTCCAGGAAACTTAGGCTGCAGAGAATACATACAGGGAGAAGCCTTACCACTGCTCTCTGTGCGGAAAGAATTTTAGTTTACTTAGGAGACCTAAGAATCATCAGAGATCACACAGTGGAGAGAAGCCTTACCAATGCTCTCTGTGTGGGAAGGGATTCACTCAGCTAAGAATTCTTAAAGTCATCAGAGGATACATATTGGAGAGGCTTCTGTCTGTCGTTCAATGTATTTCTCCGGGAGGAGGAGAGTGAGAGGAAATCAATGTGGAGGAAAAGAAGATGTTGAGGAAGAGGACAATAGTGGTGTAGTTCACCCAGATATATCAAGACTGCTTGGTCGAGCAATTACCCCTGCCCTCCCAATGTGAGAAAAGTTTCCGTTCCTCAAGTAATCCAAAAATCATCAAAAGAAGTACACCGGAAAAACTTTTCCACTGCTCCCACCTATGTGGGAGGAGTTTCAGTGAATGTGACAGCAGAGACATGAAGAGTACATAGTGGGAAAGCCTTACCACTGCACCACATGGGAAAGAGTTTCAATCATTCAGGAAGCCTTAAAAGAACATCAGAGAATTCCTTGGGTGAGAAACCTACCACTGCTCACTGTGCGAAATAATTTCCGTTTGCAGGAGACTAAAGAATCATCAGAGATCACATAGTGGAAAGCCTTACCACTGCACTCAGTGTGGAGAGAATTCACTCAGCTAAGAGAGTCTAAAAAGGCATGAGCGAATATCCATTGGAGCGAAGCCTGCCTGTGCTCAATGTGATTGTCAAGAGGAGGGAGGAGGAGGAGGAGAGCGAAGTTGAGGGAAGAGTAACTGAAATAAAGGTGAAGTGAGGATACTTAAGCTAACTCAATAACTATTGAAATTCACTCCTTTTCCTTACAATGGCATCTTCTGTGACAACATGGTCATGGACAGCACCATTTGGAGCTATCTTCATCTTCTTATACTTACTTCTTAGTGTATTGGAAGTTCACAAAATGAACTCAACTTGAATACCTCCACCACCTAATGTGCTAGAGAGTGTATTCCACTCCAGTGTCACCTAAAATGACTGCCTGTAGCTCAGGACCTGAAGCAAGGATATGCATATGTCTATCTCCAGGAATGATGGATAATTAACTTATATATTAACTTTCACACATCTAGATGGTCGGGCAGGTTGGGTGTGGAGCCAGAGACAGCAGGGTTCAAACTGGAGAATCCAGTTCCTATATTTAAATAGAACAATAACAATTTAATGTATCAAATAAAACTATGCTACATTTTATCTCTGGCTGTGGGTAAGTTTTTGTTGTTGTTATGCATTCTCCTCAAACAATAGCATGGTACTTTCCTCTATAATGGTAGGCTACTGAATTGAACAGTGCAGTACGATTAGCAACATGAATTTAAGCTTTCTGCCCATATAAGACATGTCTATGTCCTGGAAAGTTTTACCCGTTACTTACAATAGTCATGCTAATCAAATTAGACGTTAGCACAACCGTCCCGTTATAGGGACACCGATCCCGTAGAGGTTTTTAACCAACCCTGTGAACGGGTTTGAGGCAGCTGCTCTTTTATAAATAGTATCACCATAATTGAGAACAGGTAGACAGGTTGACTGCCAAATCTGTTTCCTGCTGACTGGAGAGAGACTAGATCTGTTTTTGTAAAAAAAAAAAAAAAAAAAAAAACAGCTCATCGGTCTAGTGTTGGCCATTGTGACGTCATACATTTCATTGTAAACATAAACATCGGATGGTGAGAACAGAGAATTTTTTTTTACCACCAGCCAATGGGATGACATCACAGAAGCTCTCGCCATTCACACTTCCTGCCAGTTCATTGTGAATGCTTTAACCTATTTTATATCCAGCAAGGTTCTTCTTTCCCGAATATTTTAATATACTTTTTTTTTTATTGCTCAAAATAAGTGAACAAACTACAGGGTTTTTAGGGAAGGGTTTAGGGAAGGGTTTTTAGGGAAGGGTTTAACATGTCTAAACTGCTGAAGGTTTCCAAAAAGCACAGTGGTCTCCATCATTGGAAAAAATATGGAACTACCCAGAATTGGCCTGGAGCTGGCCATCTGACCAAACTGAGCAACCGGGGCAAGAAGGACCTTGTTCAGGCAGGTGACCAAGAACCCAATGACCACTGACAGAATTCCAGTGTTCCTGGGCTGAGATGGGAGAACCTGCCAGAAGGACAACCGTCTCTAGAGAGCACTTTATCTGGACTTTATGGGAGAGTGGCCAGACGGACGCCACTCCTAAGAAAAAGGCACATGACAGCAGGCCTGGAGTTTGCAAAGAGGCACGTTAAAAAGACTCATGAGAGCATAAGGCAAAAATATTATGTGGTCTGATGAGACAAACATTTAACTATTTGGCCTGAATGCAAAGCTCTATGTCTGAAGGGAAAAAAACAGGAACAGTTCATCATCCGTCAAACACTATCCCTACCATGAAGCATGGTGGTGGCAGCGCAATGCTTTACAGTGGCTTAGGTACTGGGAAGCATGGTGGTGGCAGCGCAAATGCTTTACAGTGGCAGGTACTGGGAAGCATGGTGGTGGCAGTGTGATGCTTTACAGTGGCAGGTAATGGGAAGACTGATAAGGATATAGGGAACAATGAATGAAACCAAATTAGGGCTGACCCCATTTTAGTCTAGTGGTCGATTGTTTGGTCGATAGGTTGTTGTGTCGATCGAGATTTCTTTAGGTGTGCAGTCACAAATATATATTTATGTGTGTATATATATACATATACAAATATATACAAATATATATTTATGTGTGTGTGTGTGTATATATATATATATACTAGTGTCACGGTGCTAAAACATATGGTTCAGTGCGCCGTTGAATTTGCCGCCATTTCCTAGACCATGTTGCTATGTGCATAACAGCAAAGTTAACCCTCGTATTGGTGTTGTTTACACTATTCCCAACGGGCAGAATAATATTATTGTAATCTTAAAACAGCCTCTGTTTGTCACGCAGCTCTGTGCACATAATATGCACGCAGCTCTGGCTCCTATACCCTCCTTCTTTCTCTTGATCTCGTGCATCTTTGTTGTTATTGTCGTGATCGTCATTATAATAACGTCATTGTCATTCGTAGGCTTCTTATAATAGTACTCTCTAAGCTGTAGGCTTAAGAGCGCGTCCTGTTTTAGTCTTAATACTGTAACGTCGCTCTACTGTGTCAATCAATCATTTGTTCGTTTCGTGTCGTGTCATCGCACAGCATGCGAGTCATTCATGCAATCAAGCATTTTAGTTTTAACATCAAAGAACAAAGGGAGTTCTGGGTAATTAGCCTAAACAACACATAAACCGGCCTAAACAACACATAAACCGGCCTAAACAACACATAAACCGGCCTAAACAACACATAAACCGCAATTCACAAATCCATGCAACTATTTTACTCTTTGCTGTAATAAAGGATTTATATATTTTTTATTTGACAAAAAAATGAATTTAGTGTTGTTTACACTGTTCCAAACATGTTTCAATGGTTGAGGGAGTAGGGAATGCTTTTCCTAAACAAATTAGGTATTTGACTTGAAGCTGATACAGACATACCCAAGGTGACTCAAAGCTGATACAGACATACCCAAGGTGACTCAAAGCTGATACAGACATACCCAAGGTGACTCTCAATGCTGATATTGACATACCCAAGATGAACACTTATGTAAATGATATTTCAGACATAATTTTCCAAGATGACTCGAAAACATTTCTATAAAGACATTTTCCCATTAGATGACTCAAAGCTGTAAAAAATCACAGCCAATTTCAGGCTGTAACACAACAAAATGTGGAATTTACTCAATGGTGTTATTGACTGTAACTCAGACATGGAACACTTCTCAGTGGGAATGAGTTATTTCATGTTAATTGATTTTCAATTTTAGAAAACATCGCAAAACATTTAGATAAACACATTTTCACTTTGTATTATGGGGCACACGGCAAATCACATAGTGTAGAGAATGAAAAAATATTCACATTTTAGATGAGAGCAGGCTGTAAATCACAAAATGTGGAATTAAATACATTCTGAAGTCTCTGCAGTGAACTAGTAGATCAGACAGGATCACCTAGTCAGATGGGAGGCAAATCACGAGTAACAGTTTATTCACATGGCAAATCACGAGTAACATAGTAGATGAGAGCACATGGCAAATCACGAGTCACATAGTAGATGAGAGCACATGGCAAATCAGTAACATAGTAGATGAGAGCACATGGCAAATCACATAGTAGATGAGAGCACACGGCAAATCACATAGTAGATGCCGTTCATCACACTGATAAACGGCAAATCACATATAAACAGTAGATGACTGATAACACGGCAAATCACATAGTAGATGAGAGCACACTGCAAAACACATAGTAGATGAGAGCACATGGCAAATCAGACATAAACAGTAGATGAGACTGATAAACAGCATGGCAAATCATCAGACTGATAAACAGATGATACTCATCAGACTGGCAGCTGTATGCACATAGATAAACATGAGAGCTGATAAACAGCTGGCAAATCACAGACTGGTAACATAGTAGATGAGCACATGGCAAATCACAAGTAACATAGTAGATGAAACAGCTGTAGCATACATGACTGATAAACAAATCACAAGTAACATAGTAGATCACTGACTGATAACAGCTGTATGCAAATCACTCACTGATAAACAGCTGTATGCATACTCATCACTGACTGATAAACAGCTGTATGCATACTCATCTGACTGGTAAACAGATAATCACTGACTGGTAAACAGCTGTATGCATACACATCAGACTGATAAACAGCTGTATGCATACTCATCACTGTCTGATAAACAGCTGTATGCATACTCATCACTGTCTGATAAACAGCTGTATGCATACTCATCACTGACTGATAATCAGCTGTATGCATACTCATCACTGACTGATAAACAGCTGTATGCATACTCATCACTGACTGATAAACAGCTGTATGCATACTCATCACTGACTGATAAACAGCTGTATGCATACTCATCACTGACTGATAAACAGCTGTATGCATACTCATCAGACTGATAAACAGCTGTATGCATACTCATCAGACTGATAAACAGCTGTATGCATACTCATCAGACTGATAAACAGCTGTATGCATACTCATCTGACTGGTAAACAGCTGTATGCATACTCATCAGACTGATAAACAGCTGTATGCATACTCATCAGACTGATAAACAGCTGTATGCATACTCATCACTGACTGATAAACAGCTGTATGCATACTCATCACTCACTGATAAACAGCTGTATGCATACTCATCACTGACTGGTAAACAGCTGTATGCATACTCATCTGACTGGTAAACAGCTGTATGCATACTCATCACTGACTGGTAAACAGCTGTATGCATACTCATCAGACTGATAAACAGCTGTATGCATACTCATCACTGTCTGATAAACAGCTGTATGCATACTCATCACTGTCTGATAAACAGCTGTATGCATACTCATCACTGACTGATAATCAGCTGTATGCATACTCATCACTGACTGATAATCAGCTGTATGCATACTCATCACTGACTGATAAACAGCTGTATGCATACTCATCACTGTCTGATAAACAGCTGTATGCATACTCATCACTGACTGATAATCAGCTGTATGCATACTCATCACTGACTGATAAACAGCTGTATGCATACTCATCACGTGAGTCATCACCAGTAAAAGTGTTTTCTTCACATGCCAAATAAAGATCAACCTACATGTTGAAGGGAGGAGATCAACCTACATGTTGAAGGGAGGAGATCAACCTACATGTTGAAGGGAGGAGATCAACCTACATGTTGAAGGGAGGAGATCAACCTACATGTTGAAGGGAGGAGATCAACCTACATGTTGAAGGGAGGAGATCAACCTACATGTTGAAGGGGGAGATCAACCTACATGTTGAAGGGGAGATCAACCTACATGTTGAAGGGGAGATCAACCTACATGTTGAAGGGAGGAGATCAACCTACATGTTGAAGGGGAAGATCAACCTACATGTTGAAGGGGAAGATCAACCTACATGTTGAAGGGTTGGAGATCAACCTACATGTTGAAGGGTTGGGAGATCAACCTACATGTTGAAGGGGGAGATCAACCTACATGTTGAAGGGAGGAGATCAACCTACATGTTGAAGGGGAGATCAACCTACATGTTGAAGGGGGAGGAGATCAACCTACATGTTGAAGGGGTTGGAGATCAACCTACATGTTGAAGGGGGGAGATCAACCTACATGTTGAAGGGGAAGATCAACCTACATGTTGAAGGGAGGAGATCAACCTACATGTTGAAGGGAGGAGATCAACCTACATGTTGAAGGGAGGAGATCAACCTACATGTTGAAGGGGTTGGAGATCAACCTACATGTTGAAGGGAGGAGATCAACCTACATGTTGAAGGGAGGAGATCAACCTACATGTTGAAGGGAGGAGATCAACCTACATGTTGAAGGGGGAGATCAACCTACATGTTGAAGGGAGGAGATCAACCTACATGTTGAAGGGAGGAGGACCAATAGAGAAGCTGAGAGAAGCTGTGGACCAATAGCACAGACCTTTATGTCTGAGAGAAGCTGTGGACCAATTGCACAGACCTTTATGTCTGAGAGAAGCTGTGGACCAATAGCACAGACCTTTATGCCTGAGAGAAGCTGTGGACCAATAGCACAGACCTTTATGTCTGAGAGAAGCTGTGGACCAATAGCACAGACCTTTATGTCTGAGAGAAGCTGTGGACCAATAGCACAGACCTTTATGTCTGAGAGAAGCTGTGGACCAATAGCACAGACCTTTATGTCTGAGAGAAGCTGTGAACCAATAGCACAGAACTTTATGTCTGAGAGAAGCTGTGGACCAATAGCACAGACCTTTAGGCGTGTTCCGTTCCACCTGAGAGAAGCTGTGAACCAATAGCACAGACCTTTAGGCGTGTTCCGTTCCATCTGAGAGAAGCTGTGAACCAATAGACAGACCTTTAGGATAAGGAACGACAAAACATGGATTTAATGGAGAGAGTGGATGGTGTCCACACCCTGAGTGATTCTGGTAGTGTTCGTGCCAATATGGTGATTCTGGTAGTGTTCGTGCCAATATGGTGAATCTGGTAGTGTTCGTGCCAATATGGTGAATCTGGTAGTTTTAGTGCCAAAACCGGACGGCGATATAAGACTGTCTGGACATGAGACAAGCACACAGCGATCATACGTGGCAGATACCCAACCCCCACAGAGGATGAACTTTAGCAAGGAATGAATGGGTTTACTGTCACGTTCAGTAAACTGGATCTTAAAAGGGGGCTTAAATCATCAACAGGAGCGAACCCCAGACATAACGACGTTTGCAGTGCATAATGGGACATACAGAAAGAAAAGACTCTGGAGTTCCATCGGAGAGCGAGAACGTATCAACGTGACATCGCAACAGCAACTGGCATCGAGGGGTTTGGAGAACATATCGGATGATATCATCGTCCACGTCCCAGACGAAGGAGAGCCGTGACCAGCGGGGCTAAAATGCTGTCCTCAATAGGCTGACTGTCCTCAATAGGCTGACTGTCCTCAATAGGCTGACTGTCCTCAACAGGCTGACTGTCCTCAATAGGCTGACTGTCCTCAACAGGATGACTGTCCTCAACAGGCTGACTGTCCTCAATAGGCTGACTGTCCTCAATAGGCTGACTGTCCTCAATAGGCTGACTGTCCTCAACAGGCTGACTGTCCTCAATAGACTGACTGTCCTCAATAGGCTGACTGTCCTCAATAGGCTGACTGTCCTCAACAGGCTGACTGTCCTCAATAGGCTGACTGTCCTCAACAGGCTGACTGTCCTCAATAGGCTGACTGTCCTCAACAGGCTGACTGTCCTCAACAGGCTGACTGTCCTCAATAGGCTGACTGTCCTCAACAGGCTGACTGTCCTCAATAGGCTGACTGTCCTCAACAGGCTGACTGTCCTCAACAGGCTGACTGTCCTCAACAGGCTGACTGTCCTCAATAGGCTGACTGTCCTCAACAGGCTGACTGTCCTCAATAGGCTGACTGTCCTCAACAGGCTGACTGTCCTCAACAGGCTGACTGTCCTCAATAGGCTGACTGTCCTCAATAGGCTGACTGTCCTCAATAGGCTGACTGTCCTCAATAGGCTGACTGTCCTCAACAGGCTGACTGTCCTCAATAGGCTGACTGTCCTCAATAGGCTGACTGTCCTCAACAGGCTGACTGTCCTCAATAGGCTGACTGTCCTCAATAGGCTGACTGTCCTCAACAGGCTGACTGTCCTCAATAGGCTGACTGTCCTCAACAGGCTGACTGTCCTCAACAGGCTGACTGTCCTCAATAGGCTGACTGTCCTCAATAGGCTGACTGTCCTCAATAGGCTGACTGTTCTCAATAGGCTGACTGTCCTCAACAGGCTGACGGTGAGCTGACTCTCAGCTCAGAGAAATGTCAGTTCAACATGGGGGCAAATGGGTGTTTTAAATGAGCCCACAGCTGAAAGAGTGAGAGCAGAGTGGAGAGCAGAGTGGAGAGCAGAGTGGAGAGCAGAGTGATGAGCCTGAGACGACATCAGAGGTTTGTGTCTTTCTAGTTCCCCACTTCGGACCAGGAAACAGAAGAAGAAGAAGAAGGCATTTCAGTCATTTTAAAGAGGAACTGTCTGAAGCCGTCAACACTCTCGCATACTTTGACAAAGACACTCCCACAAAAAGTACCAGCAGACGCAGGACCAGTGGGCCTATAGGAGCTGTGATCCTGCAAGAACAACAGAGAGAAATAGTTCCAGTCTGTTATGTGAGCAGGAGTCTGAACGCAGATATTCACAAAGTGAGCGTCAGGCCCCTTTGTGTTGGTTTGGCCTTGTGAAAGGCTTCAGCCATATGTATACGGCAGGGAGTTTGATCCAGTGACTGATCATAAGGCGTTAGAGGCTATTGACAGTCCTCGCTCAAAGCGCTCCTATCAAACGGTGGGGTGCTGAGACTCCAACAATATGACTGTTGTGTTGTCCACATATCAGGGGGGGGGGGGGGGGACAACATGGCTGACCCTCTGTCTCGTCTAATTGAAGAGACTGCAGTGAAAGACTCACACACACACACACACACGGAGCAGAGGAGAGCGTGAGATTTGTGGCTGTGAAACCATCTCCAAATGCAATGAGACCACAAGGGAAGTGGAGGAAGCATCAGCTACAGACAAAGAGCCAAGAGAGCTGAGAAATGCTCTGCAGAGTGGGTGTTATGAGACATGCCAGGCCTGTAGAAAATGAACTGTGTATAATCCGACAGTCCTAAAGGGAACAGGCATTGTTTTGCCACGTGAGCTTTGTGTGACGGCTGTAGCCTTAGATCACCAGGGACATGTGGGTATTGTAGTCACAAAACTACATGTCATGGGTAAAGCACGATGGCCAGACATTGTAGTCACAAAACTACATGTCATGAGTAAAGCACGATGGCCAGACATTGTAGTCACAAAACTACATGTCATGAGTAAAGCACGATGGCCAGACATTGTAGTCACAAAACTACATGTCATGAGTAAAGCACGATGGCCAGACATTGTAGTCACAAAACTACATGTCATGGATAAAGCACGATGGCCAGACATTGTAGTCACAAAACTACATGTCATGAGTAAAGCACGGTGGCCAGACATTGTAGTCACAAAACTACATGTCATGGATAAAGCACGATGGCCAGACATTGTAGTCACAAAACTACATGTCATGAGTAAAGCACGACGGCCAGACATTGTAGTCACAAAACTACATGTCATGAGTAAAGCACGGTGGCCAGACATTGTACAAGGCTGCAGAGAGACACGTCAAGTCCTGCCTTTGCTGTCAGATTGTAGCACGACCAGACGTGCCAGAACCTCTGAGACCCACAGAGCTACCTGAAGGGCCGCGGCAGGACGCCACCAACTGACCTATTGGATCCACGACCAACAGGACACTCAGTACTAGTAGTTGTAGACGATTACAGCAGATATTATGAATATGATATCATGCAATCTACTACCACAGAAAAAAAGGTGATTGATAGTCTAGAGACTATTTTCAGTCGTCATGGTCTCCCATGAACAATCCCATCTGATTGTGGCCCACAGCACCTGTCCTCCCAGTTCTAGAACTTCTGCCGGGACAATGATGCTGAGCAGAAAGGGAAATTCAAGATCTATGCAGACAACTGTCGCAGAGCTGAACACTCTGACATGGACATCGGAGACCAGGTTCTCCTAAAACAGGACAAAAACAGACAAGTTCACAACAACCTTCAACACTGTGATCAATATAGAGGGAAACAATGTGGTTGTTCCATCTCCAACTGGAGCCAGGTGTTCCAGCAATACAACATTCATGAAGAGCTATAGAATTGAGGAGCCAAATCCACAACCAAAGGACAGAGACTGCGGAAACAGAGTCCTACTCTGAGACATTACATAGAGTCCAAACCAGAGACTGACAGAGACTGCGGAAACAGAGTCCTACTCTGAGACATTACATAGAGTCCAAACCAGAGACTGCGGAAACAGAGTCCTACTCTGAGACATTACATAGAGTCCTAACCAGAGACTGACAGAGACTGCGGAAACAGAGTCCTACTCTGAGACATTACATAGAGTCCAAACCAGAGACTGACAGAGACTGCGGAAACAGAGTCCTACTCTGAGACATTACATAGAGTCCTAACCAGAGACTGACAGAGACTGCGGAAACAGAGTCCTACTCTGAGACATTACATAGAGTCCAAACCAGAGACTGACAGAGACTGCGGAAACAGAGTCCTACTCTGAGACATTACATAGAGTCCAAACCAGAGACTGACAGAGACTGCGGAAACAGAGTCCTACTCTGAGACATTACATAGAGTCCAAACCAGAGACTGCGGAAACAGAGTCCTACTCTGAGACATTACATAGAGTCCAAACCAGAGACTGACAGAGACTGCGGAAACAGAGTCCTACTCTGAGACATTACATAGAGTCCAAACCAGAGACTGACAGAGACTGCGGAAACAGAGTCCTACTCTGAGACATTATATAGAGTCCAAACCAGAGACTGACAGAGACTGCATGAAACAGAGTCCTACTCTGAGACATTACATAGAGTCCAAACCAGAGACTGACAGAGACTGGGAAACAGAGTCCTACTCTGAGACATTACATAGAGTCCAAACCAGAGACTGACAGAGACTGCGGAAACAGAGTCCTACTCTGAGACATTATATAGAGTCCAAACCAGAGACTGACAGAGACTGCGGAAACAGAGTCCTACTCTGAGACATTACATAGAGTCCAAACCAGAGACTGACAGAGACTGCGGAAACAGAGTCCTACTCTGAGACATTACATAGAGTCCAAACCAGAGACCATATGTGCGGGATCACCACAAAGACCACGGACACCCAAGCTAGTCAGGCCTCAGAGATGAATTTAACTGCCACAGAAGTTAACAGACTTAGTCATTTAAATCATTATCCTGTTCTGTAAGGGGTAAAGAAAACAAGCATAAACTGGAAAAAATGACAAGCACAAAGGACTAATGTGAAGACTGAATGTTTGAATTATGTTGTGAAAAAGGTGCAAAAATGTTTTGTTACAGTAATAATAGTGTTTTGTTTTTCTTAGAAGTAGACTTAAAAAGGAAAATCCATTAGGAGAACAGAAATAAGACATTGAACAGATTTCAGTTGTTTATTGGTAACACAACGGTTGCTATACAGGTAAAGAATGAGAGTTGTCCTGTACAGTCGTTATAATTTCAAAAAAACAAAAACAAAAGGTTAAATTGATACACACCTTGGTTATTGTGCCAATTAGCTGTCTATAGCATGCTCTGAACACCTGTGTGTAAGTGTAACTCGGGAAGAGTAGTGGAAGTGTAGTTTGGTCGGATGGAGGCACCATAGCTGTATGGCTCTGTTACTACTACAGTGTAGTTTAGTAGGATGGAGGCTGTATGGGTCTGTAACTACTACAGTGTAGTTTAGTAGGATGGAGGCTGTATGGATCTGTAACTACTACACTGTAGTTTAGTAGGATGGAGGCTGTATGGATCTGTTACTACTAGTGTAGTTTAGTAGGATGGAGGCTGTATGGATCAGTAAATACTACAGTGTAGTTTAGTAGGATGGAGGCTGTATGGATCAGTAACTACTACAGTGTAGTTTAGTAGGATGGAGGCTGTATGGATCAGTAACTACTACAGTGTAGTTTAGTAGGATGGAGGCTGTATGGATCTGTAACTACTACAGTGTAGTTTAGTAGGATGGAGGCTGTATGGATCAGTAACTACTACAGTGTAGTTTAGTAGGATGGAGGCTGTATGGATCTGTAACTGCTACAGTGTAGTTTAGTAGGATGGAGGCTGTATGGATCAGTAACTACTACAGTGTAGTTTAGTAGGATGGAGGCTGTATGGATCAGTAACTACTACAGTGTAGTTTAGTAGGATGGAGGCTGTATGGATCTGTAACTACTACAGTGTAGTTTAGTAGGATGGAGGCTGTATGGATCAGTAACTACTACAGTGTAGTTTAGTAGGATGGAGGCTGTATGGATCTGTAACTACTACAGTGTAGTTTAGTAGGATGGAGGCTGTATGGATCTGTTACTACTACAGTGTAGTTTAGTAGGATGGAGGCTGTATGGATCTGTAACTACTACAGTGTAGTTTAGTAGGATGGATGCTGAATGGATCTGTAACTACTACAGTGTAGTTTAGTAGGATGGAGGCTGTATGGATCTGTTACTGCTACAGTGTAGTTTAGTAGGATGGAGGCTGTATGGATCTGTAACTACTACAGTGTAGTTTAGTAGGATGAAGGCTCCATAGCTGTATGGATCTGTAACTACTACAGTGTAGTTTAGTAGGATGAAGGCTCCATAGCTGTATGGATCTGTAACTGCTACAGTGTACAGTTGTGGGCAAAAGTTTTGAGAATGACACAAATATTAATTTCCACAAAGTTTGCTGCTTCAGTGTCTTTATATATTTTTTGTCAGATGTTACTATGGAATACTGAAGTATAATTACAATAATTTCATAAGTGTCAAAGGCTTTTATTGACAATTACATGAAGTTGATGCAAAGAGTCAATATTTGCAGTGTTGACCCTTCTTTTTCAAGACCTCTGCAATCTGCTCTGGCATGCTGTCAATTAACTTCTGGGCCACATCCTGACTGATGGCAGCCCATTCTTGCATAATCTATGCTTGGAGTTTGTCAGAATTTGTGGGGTTTTGTTTGTCCACCCGCCTCTTGAGGATTGACCAAGTTCTCAATGGGATTAAGGTCTGGGGAGTTTCCTGGCCATGGACCCAAAATATTTATGTTTTGTTCCCCGAGCGACTTAGTTATCACTTTTGCCTTATGGCAAGGTGCTCCATCATGCTGACACGGTATTGTTCATCACCAAACTGTTCCTAGATGGTTGGGAGAAGTTGCTCTCGGAGGATGTGCTGGTACCATTCTTTTTCATGGCTGTGTTCTTAGGCAGAATTGTGAGTGAGCCCACTCTCTTGGCTGAGAAGCAACCCCACACATGAAGGGTCTCAGGATGCTTTACTGTTGGCATGACACAGGACTGATGGTAGCGCTTACCTTGTCTTCTCCAGACAAGCTTTTTTCCGGATGCCCCAAACAATCTTAAAGGGGATTCATCAGAGAAAATGACTTTACCCCAGTGCTCAGCAGTCCAATCCCTGTACTTTTTGCAGAATATCAGTCTGTCCCTGACGTTTTTCCTGGAGAGAAGTGGCTTATTTGCTGCCCTTCTTGACACCAGGCCAACCTCCAAAAGTCTTCGCCTCACTGTGCGTGCAGATGCAATCACACTTGCCTGCTGCCATTCCTGAGCAAGCTCTGAAATGGTGGTTCCCTGATCCCGCAGCTGAATCAACTTTAGGAGATGGTCTTGGCGCTTGCTGGACTTTCTTGGGCGCCCTGAAGCCTCTTCTTCACAACAATTGAACTGCTCTCCTTGAGGTTCTTGCCTGTGAAGCCCTTTTTGTGCAAAGCAATGATAACAGCATTTGTTTCCTTGCAGGTAACCATGGTTGACAGAGGAAGAACATTGATTCCAAGCACCACCCTCCTTTTGAAGCTTCCAGTCTGTTATTCAAACTCCATCAGCATTGCAGAGTGATCTCCAGCCTTGTCCTCGTCAACACTCACACCTGTGTTAACGAGAGAATCACTGACTGACGTGATGTCAACTGGTCCTTTTGTGGCAGGGCTGAAATGCAGTGGAAATGTGTTTTTTGGGGGGGTTCAGTTCATTTGCATGGCAAAGAGGGACTTTGCAATTAATTTCAGTTTATCTGATCACTCTTCATACCATTCTGGAGTATATGCAAATTGCCATCATACGAACTGAGCAGCAGACTTAGTGAAAATTGGTATTTGTTTCATTCTCAAAACTTTTGGCCACGACTGTATGTCAGAGAGGCCCAGCATCATCTGGGTTAGGGTTTGGCCCGGGGTAGGCCATCATTATAAATAAGAATTTGTTCTTAACTGACTTGCCTAGTTAAATAAAAGTACATGTCCAAGTAAAGGGGGAATGTCGTGTATTGATGTGACGTGCTGACATATGACGTCACCACAGGAATGTGGGGTTTATTTCTCGGCCTTTTGGCTCAGATCCAAGCTTGACACCGAGGTGTCTTAGAGCCTGCTGAGCCAAGAGGTCGAAATGGAACGGCGATAATACATTCTGGTGAGTGAAAAATCTTTTTTTCTCTGTTTACAAAAATATTTTTTTGTGGGGAGCGTGTCATTTTCAAGTTGGCAAATGGAAAATGGCACGCAATACAACACCCAAGATGAATGGAATTGGAATTACCAACATGTTACGATTTGCCTGGAAGACCAAGGAGATGGAGCCGTTTGGGAGGGAAACCTTTGCCAGAACCATTTTAATCGGGATTCTCAAGTTGGAGGTCAAAGATGTTTTGTGTCTTCAGGGGAACCTGAGTGTGGTTTCTTTTTATGTGACTTTTCATAAGGAGGAGAAGCACGATGAGGTTCTGAAGATGGCGAGAGAGGCGGGGAAAACTAAGCCGATGTGCTATTATGAAGTGACCAGCCTGGGAAAAAACAGTTTTAGGCTGGTCACTGTAAACATGTACAATCCTCATGTGACAGAAGAAGATCTGGGGGCCTTTCTGGGGAGGTATATGGACAAGGTATCCTCAGGAAGGCTCCAAAGGGACTCCCTGGGCTTCTGGAACGGGAGGAGAGGGTTCCAGGCTTTGCTCAGGGAGGACCCGAAGGGACTGGATGGCTACCTCCATCCTCCCGCAATGTTCTCCCTGGGGGCTGACAGGGGGACGTTGTACTATGCACGTCAGCCCCGTTCTGCAGGCGCTGTATGGCCTATGGTCATACCCTCGCCTCGTGCAGCACAAAGAAGTGCAGAATTTGTGGATCTGCTGAGCACGAGGCGAGGGAGTGTGACGAACCCAAGGCGTGCCACGGGTGTGGCTCGTCAGCACACCTGTGGCGGGAGTGCCCGGTTCGTCATAGGTCATACGCGTCTGCAGCTGGGGGGGGGGGGGGCAGGAGCGGGGGATGGGGGAAGAAGAGGAGGAACAGGAAGGACGTCTCCGGACCAGGGCATGGGCCCAGAGGGGAAGCAAGGAGAGGAAGCAGGCGGAAAGGGGATAGACTCTGGAGCTGAAGAAGGAAAGGATGAAGAAAGAAAGAGAGTGGAGGAGCGAGAGAGAGAAATAGTGGAGGACATGCCGGTGGCGGGGACTGTGGAAGGGGGAGGGGGTGGGAAAGGGGGGAGGGATTGGGGGATAGCCTGTCAAGCTTCCTCTGGGAAGAAATGTTGGAGATGGTGGAGGAGTTAAGGGGGTAGGTGTTTCTCCGTTATCTCCGTTACCTCCAACGCCGAGGAAGAAGAAAGGGAAGAGGAGGGGAGCTTGACAGGCAGTGAGAGGGAGGGGAGGGGGGGTAAAGAGAGTGATGGGGGAGGGCAGGGTTTCCTTGGCCTCTCTTTTTTCAGAGGCACCTAACCAGTTGGTGGAGGATGATTCCCGGGGTGTGGCTCTGGGTGGTTTGTCGGGTGGGGGGTCTCAACTCCTGTTTGGGGAGTTGGGGTCTCCTACTCCCAGCTCGGAGGCATACGGGGAGGGGGGAATGGAGGGTGTTGGCGTGGAACCCAGGATGCGGGAGCCTAACACACTGCCTGCATCCTGGGTTGGAGAGATGGAGGAGGACGGGGGGACGTCAGGAGAGGAGAGGACGTCCCCGCCGGTGGAGATCGACCAGGGGAGCATCGGGTGAGTCTCCTGTTTTTTGTTTGGTTTGGGTTTATTTGTTGAGGGTTTTTTTGTTTTTGTTAAAATAATTAAATGAATATTTCAGTTAAATTGTTTAGTTTAAATGTAAGGGGGTTGAGGGAGGTATTTAAAAGGAGGGTGGTGTTTAATTTCTTAGAGGGTGTGGGGTTTGATTTTTGTTTTTTACAGGAGGTTCACCTGAGGGATGGTGGGGATGTGCGTAGATTTAGGAGGGAGTGGGATAAGGGGGAATCTTTTTGGAGCATAGGAGGGGTGCACTCAACAGGAGTAGGGATTTTGTGTGGGAATAGAGAGGTTAAGGTAGAGAGCACTTTTGTTATAATGCAGGGTAGAGTATTGGGGATAGATGTAAAGTATAGAGAAGCTAGGTATAGGTTAATTGGGGTGTATGGACCACAGGTGGCGGCAGACAGGAGGGAGATGGTGGACTGTCTGGCGCCCCTGTGTGTTACAAATAGGCACTTGGTGATAGGAGGGGATTTTAATATAGATTTAGGAGTAGGTGGTGATAGCAGTGCAGGCGCCATCACCGGGCTAATGGTCTGGTGGCTGCCATGGTCTGGTTGATGGTGGCCTGACACACCAGGTCTTTGGGTCACTCCTGGCATTGGTCGGTCCTACATGGCGCAACTCCAGGGGGGTGGGATTTAGTTAAGGTGAGGATTAGGGCTTTTAGGGCTTTTATAATAGGATATTGTAAAGGAAAAAAAGGGAGGAAAGGAGGGAGGTGGATCGTATCCAAAGGTTAATTGAACTCGAGTACGAGGCAGGCAACCTCGGCGGGTCGATTCACTGTGAGAGATTCGCAGCCCTAAAAGCGCAGCTCAGGGAGCTGCAGGAGCAGAAGGCTCGAGCTTTCCTGGAGCGTGCGCATAGTGGCTTTCTAGAACATAATGAGACTTGTTACGCTATGTTTTTTAAGTCGGTTAGGGCCAGGCAGAGTAGGAAGGTAATGCATGGCGTTAGGGAAGAAAATGGTAGTATAGTAAGTAAACCAGAGGAAATGGTCAGGGTGACAACTGATAATTTCCGAGGTTTATTTAAGGAAAGGGAAATAGATGTAGAGCAGGGAAACGTGTTTTTAGAACACTTGTCCCGGCGGTTGCCAGAGGACATTAGAGACGTGATGGAGGCCCAGATCTCACTAGAAGAGGTTGAGAGCGCTCTTAGGAGGATGGGAAAAGGGAAGGTGCCTGGGATGGATGGGCTGCCGGCTGAGTTTTACCTCAAGTTTTGGGGTATACTTGGACCAGTGGTCCTCGAAGTCTTGAAGGCCATCCTTGAGACGGGGGTCCCGGGGGGATCAATGGCTGTTGGTGTGCTGTCACTTCTTTATAAGAAGGGGGAAGCAACTGACCTTGGCAACTGGCGGCCGTTGACCATGCTGTGCGTTGATTACAAGATTCTTGCAAAGGTTTTAGCAGACCGGTTGCGCACAGCCCTTCCCTACGCCGTCCGCGAGGATCAGACGTGCGGTAGAGGGTCGCTCTATAAGATGGAACCTACAGTTGATCAGGATTCCATCGCTTGGGTTGAAGATAGAGGGCTGCCTTTAATGGTAGCAGCGCTAGATCAGGCGAAAGCCTTTGATCGCGTGAATAGATCTTTTCTATTCAGGGTGTTAGGTAGATTAGGATTTGGGGAGAAGTTTATAGGATGGATCCGTACATTATATGTCGGAGCGGGGTGTCGAGTTAGTGTAAATAGTCACTTAGGTGACGTTTTTGACCTCTCGTCTGGGGTCAGGCAGGGATGCCCACTCTCGGCTCTCCTCTTCGTTCTGTACATGGAGCCTCTGGGGGCTGCCATTAGGGCAGACACAGGGGTGGAGGGCTTGTTGATCCCTGGGAGCGGTGGGCTGCGTGTTAAGATGACGCAGTACGCCGACGACACTTCCTTGCTGTTGTGCAAGGACTCGTGCCTGACAAGGTCTCTTGCCATCATTGGGGATTTCACCCAAGCGTCGGGGGCGGTTCTGAATCATGCAAAGTCTTCCGTTAAGTTTTTCGGAAGATGGCGTGGTAGGACGGATGTGCCCGGGGGGTTATCTCTCTGTGAGGGGGCCCTGAGGATTCTCGGGGTCCATTTTGAGACCTCTGGCTCAGCGACGCTGAACTGGAACATGGGTATCGCAGTGGTACAGAAGAAGCTAGCAATGTGGAAGGCTAGGTCTTTGTCTTTTATAGGTAAGGTCCTGGTCCTAAAGGTGGATGTATTGCCATCTATTTTGTATTTGGCATACATCTACCCATTGCCGGCTTGTCTGAGAACGTCTCTAGTGAGGCTTGTGTTTCAGTTCATGTGGGGTGGCAGGTACGAGTGGGTCGCCAGGGCGCGCATGCTCTGTCCCATCGGGGAGGGAGGTAGGGGGGTACCACATCTCCCCCTCAAGCTGGACGCGATTTTTGTTTCTTTCTTGTTGACGGAGCTTGCCTCGGGCGGAACAGCTGCCGTGGCACTTTGGCCATGCGGCCAAGTGGCTGCGTGCGCACCCCGAGGTTGAAGTTGCCCGAGTAGGTTTAGACCACAGGCACCTGTACGAGGAGGTCAGGCAGGCAGGGAGTCCTGCGCCTGTAGCGGGCATCTCGTCAGTGGTCTGGGAGGGAGTGCAGGCGCGGGGCCTGGAGAACAGGCTCAAGGACCTGAATTGGTTGGGCCTCCACAAGTGCTTGCCGGTACGTGCTATTATGTACCGGCATAGTTTGGCGCGATCCCTCACCTTTCCAAGATCTGTTTGTGGCAGGGAGGAGACTGTGCGCCATGCCTTCTGGGACTGTGCCTTTGCCGGACTAGTATGGGCTAGGGCACGGGTGTTGCTAGGTGTGGTTAGGAGTGACTTTGTGTTGACATGGGCTAGGCTAGAGAGAGGCGTAGGGAGAGTGAGGGGAACGGATAGGGACAGGTTTCTGCTCTGGCTTCTCATGAGTCTCTTTAAAAGGGGACTGTGGGAAGCCAGGCAGAATTTAGTCAAGACAGGGAGAGATTGGGGGGTGGAAGGGATAGTGAGGAGGGTGGAAGGTGATTTGAGGGGGAGGATGAAGAGGGAGGAGAGGAAGTGGGGCAGCATGCATGGGAGAGGTGGAAGGGGGATTAGGGCTGGAGTGTTAGAGTGAGATTTGTAAGGGGATAGATTAGGGAAGGGGAGATAGGGAAAGGGTTAGGTATTGGTTAGGTATGACGGGGAGGGACGATGCTCCCCTGAGGTTTATTTTTGTTAGTTTGTTTGGTGGTTTTTGTAAATAGAATGAATGAGAATTATTATTTTGTAAAGTATGAATGGTATTGATGGTAATAAATTATTTTTTCTAAAAATAAAAAAA
>NC_088405.1:40784053-40789067 GCF_034236695.1 Oncorhynchus nerka | reverse complement strand
TTGGAAACCTGTCCCTATCCGTTCCCCTCACTCTCCCTACGCCTCTCTCTAGCCTAGCCCATGTCAACACAAAATCACTCCTAACCACACCTAGGCAACACCGTCTCCTAGCCCACATACTAGTCCGGTAAAGGCACAGTCCCAGAAGGCATGGCAGTCTCCTCGTTGCCACAAGCAGATCTTGGACAGGTGGGGGATCGCGACAAACTATGCCGGTACATGATTTACATTTAAGATTTACATTTAAGTCATTTAGCAGACGCTCTTATCCAGAGCGACTTACAAATTGGTGCTTTCACCTTATGACATCCAGTGGAACAGCCACTTTACAATAGTGCATCTAGGTCTTTTTAAGGGGGGAGAAGGATTACTTTATCCTATCCTAGGTATTCCTTAAAGAGGTGGGGTTTCAGGTGTCTCCGTGGATGACCTCGCTGTCCTGGCGTCGTGAGGGAGTTTGTTCCACCATTGGGGGCCAGAGCAAACAGTTTTGACTGGGCTGAGCGGGAACTGTACTTCCTCCCAGTGGTAGGGAGGCGAGCAGGCCAGAGGTGGATGAACGCAGTGCCCTTGTTTGGGTGTAGGGCCTGATCAGAGCCTGGAGGTACTGAGGTGCCGTTCCCCTCACAGCTCCGTAGGCAAGCACCATGGTCTTGTAGCGGATGCGAGCTTCAACTGGAAGCCAGTGGAGGAGCGGAGGAGCAGGGAGTGACGCGGAGAGAACTTGGGAAGGTTAACACCAGACGGGCTGCGGCGTTCTGGATGAGTTGTAGGGTTTTAATGGCACAGGCAGGGAGCCCAGCCAACAGCGAGTTGCAGTAATCCCAGACGGGAGATGACAAGTGCCTGGATTAGGACCTGTGCCGCTTCCTGTGAGGCAGGGTGGTACTCTGCGGATGATGTAGACCTTTGAACCTACAGGAACGGGTCACCGCCTGAATGATGGAACGTGCCGGCAAGCACTGGGAGGCTCAAACTTCAGGTCCTTGAGCCTGTGCTCCAGGCCCGCGCCTGCACTCCCTCCCAGACCACTGACGAGATGCCGCACGGGCGCAGGACTCCTGCCTGCCTGACCTCTCGTACAGGTGCCTGTGGTCTAAACCTACTCGGGCAACTTCAACCTCGGGTGCGCACGCAGCCACTTGGCCGCATGGCCAAAGTGCCACGGCAGCTGTTCCGCCCGAGGACCAGCGTTAGACCACCATCACGCTCGCCCTGATACGAGAAGAACACCGCAGGAAGTGTCGGGATGGTGTATAACCGGATGAGCAAGCTCGGTCAACAAGAAAGAAACAAAAATCGCGTCCAGCTTGAGGGGGAGATGTGGTACCCCCCTACCTCCCTCCCCGATGGGACAGAGCATGCGCGCCCTGGCGACCCACTCGTACCTGCCACCCCACATGAACTGAAACACAAGCCTCACTAGAGACGTTCTCAGACAAGCCGGCAATGGGTAGATGTATGCCAAATACAAAAGAGATAGCAATACATCCACCTTTAGTACCAGGACCTTGCCTATAAAAGACAAAGACCTAGCCTTCCACATTGCCAGCTTCCTCTGTACCACTGCGATCCCCATGTTCCAGTTCAGCGTCGCTGAGCCAGAGGTCTCAAAATGGACCCCTCACAGAGAGATAACCCACCGGGCACATCCGTCCTACCGCGCCATCTTCCGAAATACTTAACGGAAGACTTTGCATGATTCAGAACCGCCCCCGACGCTTGGGTGAAATCCCCAATGATGGCAAAAAGAGACCTTGTCAGGCACGGTCCTTGCGTAACAGCAAGGAAGTGTCATCGGGCGTACTGCGTCATCTTAACACGCAGCCCACCGCTCCCAGGGATCAACAAGCCTCCCACCCTGTGTCTGCCCTAATGGCAGCCCCCAGAAGCTCCATGTACAGAACAAGAGGAGAGCGAGAGTGGGCATCCCTGCCTGACCCCAGACGAGAGGTCAAAAACGTCACCTAAGTGACTATTTACACTAACTCGACACCCCGCTCCGACATATAATGTACGGATCCATCCTATGAACTTCTCCCCAAAACCTAATCTACCTAACACCCTGAATAGAAAAGATCTATTCACGCGATCAAAAGCTTTCCGCCTGATCTAGCTGCTACCATTAAAGGCAGCCCTCTATCTTCAACCCAAGCGTATGAAGTCCCTGATCAACTGTAGGTTCCATCTTATAGAGCGGCCCTCTACCCCGCGTCTGATCCTCATGGACGACGTAGGAAGGGCTGTGTGCAAACCGGTCTGCTAAAACCTTTGCAGAATCTTGTAATCTACGTTTACGCATGGTCAATGGTAGCCAGTTGCCAAGGTCAGTTGCTTCCCCTTCTTATAAAGAAGTGACAGCACACCAACAGCCATTGATCTCCCCCTGGGACCCCGTCTCAAGGATGGCCTTCAAGCATTTCGAGGACCACCGGTCCAAGTATACCCCAAAACTTGAGGTAAAACTCAGCCGGCAGCCCATCCATCCCAGGCACCTTCCCTTTACCCATCCTCCTAAGAGCGCTCTCAACCTCCTCTAGTGAGATCTGGGCCTCCATCACGTCTCTAATGTCCTCTGGCAACCGCCGGGACAAGTGTTCTAAAAACACGTTTCCCTGCTCTACATCTATTTCCTTTTCCTTAAATAAACTTCGGAAATGATCAGTTGTCACCCTGACCATTTCCTCCGGTTTACTTACTATACTACCATTTTCTTCCCTAACGCCATGCATTACCTTCCTACTCTGCCTGGCCCTAACTGACTTAAAGAACATAGCGGAACAAGTCTCATTATGTTCTAAAAAGCCACTATGCGCCCGCTCCAGGAAAGCTCGAGCCTTCTGCTCCTGCAGCTCCCTGAGCTGCGCCTTTAGGGCTGCGAATCTTTCCCAGTCAATTGACCCGCCGAGGTTGCCTGCCTCGTGCTCGAGATCAATTAACCTTTGGATACGATCCACCTCCCTCCTTTCCTCCCTTTTTTTCCTTCTACAATATCCTATTATAAAAGCCCTTATCCTCACCTTCACTAAATCCCACCACTCTAACACCCCCTCGCACATGGACCGGAGGCCGTCAAGCCTCCGAAAGAAACAAAAAAATGAGTCAACGAAAGCCTGCTCCTCCAGTATATCCCGATCTAACTTCCAGTACCCCCTACCGAAGAGGCAGACTGGCGACCCCACCTGCAGGAACACCCCGTCGTGATCCGTGAAGAAAACAGGCAACAGCCGCCCAGACAACTGACCCAAAGACCTGGATATAAAAATGTAGTCGAGCCTCCGCGCCACCCCCCTGGAGTTGCGCCATGTAGGACCGACCATTGCCGGAGTAGTGTGCAGGCCACCATCAACCAGACCATGGCAAGCCATTAGCCCAGAGATGGCACCTGCACTACTATCACCGCCTACCCCTAAATCTATATTAAAGTCCCCTCCTATCACCAAGTGCCTGTTTGTAACACACAGGGGCGCCAGACAGTCCACCATCTCCCTCCTGTCTGCCGCCACCTGTGGCCCATACACCCAATTAACCTATATCTAGCTTTCTCTAAACTTAACATCTATCCCCAAAACTCTACCCTGCATTATTACAAAAGTGTTCTCTATTTTAACCTCTCTATGCCCACACAAAATCCCTACTCCTGTTGAGTGCACCCTCCTATGCCCCAAAAAAGATTCCCTTATCCCACTCCCTCTTAAATCTACACACATCCCCACCATCCTCAGGTGAACCTCCTGTAAAAACAGAAATCAAACCCTACACCCTCTAAATAACAAAAAAAACGCCCTCCTTTTAACATTATTCCTTATCCCCTAACATTTAGACTAAAAAAGAAACAGAACTATTCATTTAATTATTAACAACAAATAAAACCCCAAAAACCAAAGAAAAAAACAGGAGACTCACCCAATGCTCCCCTGGTCCATCTCCACCGGCGGGGACGCCCTTCCACTCCTGACGCCCCCCGTCCTCCATCCCAACCCATGACCCAGGCAGTGTGTTGGGTCCCTCCCTCCCCCACCCACCATCCCCTCCCTGTTTGCCTCGGGGCTGCATGTAGGGGACCCCATCTCCTCAAACAGGAGTTGGGATCCCTCTAGCAACAGCCCACCGACCCCTCACTGGAGTCATCCACTAAAATGCAAGGGCTGAGGGCAAACCGGGAGGACAAATTACCCTCCCTCCCGCCACTCTCTTAGCCCCCCACCCCCTCCCTCTCACTTCCTGCCAAGCTCCCCTCTTCATCCCTTTCTTCTTTGGTGAAGGAGGTAGCGGGGGAGACACAACGTCCCATCCCCGCTAACTCAAATCCTCATTTCGACCTCGAGGAAGCCTGGCAGGTTGTCCCCATCTCCCCCCTCCCCTCCCACCTCCACTCCTCCCTCCTTCTCCGTCACTGTCCCCGTTCCCTCTTCCACTCCTTCTCGTACCACTGTCCCCTTCTCCCTCTTCTCTGTTCTTCTCTGTTCGACCCTGCCTCACACAGGAAGCGGCGCAGGTCCTAATCCAGGCACTTGTCATCTCCCGTCTGGATTACTGCAACTCGCTGTTGGCTGGGCTCCCTGCCTGTGCCATTAAACCCCTACAACTCATCCAGAACGCCGCAGCCCGTCTGGTGTTCAACCTTCCCAAGTTCTCTCACGTCACCCCGCTCCTCCGCTCCCTCCACTGGCTTCCAGTTGAAGCTCGCATCCGCTACAAGACCATGGTGCTTGCCTACGGAGCTGTGAGGGGAACGGCACCTCAGTACCTCCAGGCTCTGATCAGGCCCTACACCCAAACAAGGGCACTGCGTTCATCCACCTCTGGCCTGCTCGCCTCCCTACCACTGAGGAAGTACAGTTCCCGCTCAGCCCAGTCAAAACTGTTCGCTGCTCTGGCCCCCAATGGTGGAACAAACTCCCTCACGACGCCAGGACAGCGGAGTCAATCACCACCTTCCGGAGACACCTGAAACCCCACCTCTTTAAGGAATACCTAGGATAGGATAAAGTAATCCCTCTCACCCCCTCCC
>NC_088405.1:40776154-40783553 GCF_034236695.1 Oncorhynchus nerka | reverse complement strand
GCCAAAAGGCCGAGAAGCGATAACCCACAAATGGAACCCTGCAACCGCCGGGCCCCCGGGGGCCTCGACAGAACTTAGCGGGTTGGCAAAAGCCGGCTCCTCCCTACCTACCTACCTACCTACCTACCTTTTTCCCCAGCGACAAACAGACAGGCAGGTGTTTTTTGGAAAAAGTCGCTAATGTGTCTTTACGTCACTATCCTGGCCCACTTCTGTCAATTTCTCTTGAAACAAGATAGCGGGCTCTGCAAGAAGCAAAGCACCTCCAAAAATATGTTGAACTCGTAAGTATTCCTCTCCACGGAAGTCTTTAGTAAAAGGCGAAAGGCTTGTGCGTAATGAAGAGAAACCAGAGTCGTATGCAAGTCAGAGGTCGGGGCCCGAGACGCACTCTGTGCACTCTAGGCCGGGTGCCCGCGGGTGCTCCCGCCTGGAACCCACTCTTCCAAGTTTTCGAGGGCTGTGGATAAAGAGAAGGTCAGAGACACAGCGAGAGAGCGAGAGAGAGAGAGAGAGAGAGAGAGACACACACGCACGCACGCACGCACGCACGCACGCACACACACAATCCTGGCCCAATTTTTTTTTTTTTTTTTTTTTTTTTTTACGAAAATGGCGGGAAACGGGGACCCCATTGAAGAGCGCTTCGCCTTTCTTTCAGTTACAATGTTTCTTTCCTTCTCTTCTTATGCTAGCTAGCTAGCTAGCTAACGAGTGTGTCGTGCGTGTGTGTCTCTGCTAGCTAGCTAGCTAGCTAGCTGTTTACATTGCTTTGTGAATGAGTAAGTAGTTTTCCTTGACAACGGGACAAAAGTGTTGCACCGTTCCCGGAGGTACTGCAATACCGGGTCGATGCGTGGAGCGGACGGAGCAAGCCCCATTTCCGACTCCCTGTTCGAAAAATCCATTTAATATGTAGTCCCCCGATGGGGGACGTATCAGATATTAAACTGATAAGAACAGATTTTTTTTTTTTTTTTTTTTTTTTTTATAAAATATCTTTATTTACCAACAAAAACCAAACAATATTAATCCAAAATTAATCCAACTTAAACTATACAATTACAACAAAACACAAAAAACCATCCAAAACTAATACCCTATTACCAAATCCAAAACCACAATCAAAAAACTTCCGTAAACTTAAATCTCCACTATCAATAACATACAAGTGTTCATTCCAAAAACGACTAAACTATCCATCCAAAAACAATTTACCATTAACCTACAAAATCCCCAACCCCCTATGTAAAACACCAATTTCTCACCCAGTGCTCACCTTCTCTATCCCATCTAACTGTGACCCTTCTTTATCCCCATCTCCCACCATCCCACTTCCTCTGAACACAGCAACGCCACCCGACATCTGCCCCCCACTCACGTCCATCCCCCCCTCCTCCGGACTCCGAACCGGGGACATTGTATCCCCAAATAAAAAGTCAGACTCCCCCTCCATAATCCAGTTTCTTGCCATCTCTGGGAGGTCAAGCTCGCCAAGGGGTTTAAAAGAGGATGGAGTCGGAGCCCACGAGGGCCCCGCCACCTCCCCATCCCCCCGTTCTGCCCCCCCCCCCTTCTTTCCAATCCTCCTCCTCACCACCTTCTTTACCCTTTTGCTCGGGGGATCCGGAAAAGCAAATAACTCCGGGCCATCGTCACCCTCTTCACTTGCCTTCTCCTTTTCCTTTTCCTTCTCCTTCTCTACCATCTCCCTCACCATCGCTCTCAAATCCTCCACCCTTGCCCTCACCACATCACTATCCTTCAGATTCTTCATGCGCCTTCGCCCTTCCGCCCCTCCTTCCGTACCAGCCCCCTCTCCTTCTTTTCCGGCCACCTCTCCTCCCGTTCCAGCCACCTCTCCTTCTGGTTTCTTCTCCACAACCACCTCCGTCTCCTTCCTCTCCCCTGTTGTCTTCTCTAGACTCTCCACTGTCACCGTCTCCTCACTCTCCTCCATCCTTGTCGCAGTCTTCTTCTTCTTCTTTTTCTTTCCCTTTTCTCCTTCTACCTCCTTCCCGACCTCTATTCCGACTCCTTTTCCTTCCATCCCGGCCACCTCTTCTTCTATCCCGACCACCTCTCCTTCTGTCCCGTCCTCCTCTGCTTCCATCCCGTCCTCTTTCTCTGTCCCAGCTCTCTTCTCCTCTTTTCCTTCTCCTCCCTCCGACTCCTTCTGTTCCGTCCTTCTGCCCCCTTCTTCCGGCTCCTCTCTACCTTGTCTTCCTCGATCCTCCGCTCTCGCCCCCCCCGCTGCAGACGCATATGACCTCCTCCGCGCCGGGCAGTCCCGCCACAGGTGCGTCGCCGAACCACACCCGTGGCATCTCCTCGGCTCGGCACAGTCCCTGGCCTCGTGCTCCTCCGACCCACAGAACCTGCATCTCCTGGTGTTACACGAGACCAGTGTATGGCCATAGGCCATACACCTCCTGCAGAACGGAGGCTGACGAGCATAGCTCAACCTCCCCCTGTCAGCCCCCAGGGAGAAAAACGCTGGAGGATGGAGGTAACCGTCCAACCCCTCTGAGTCCTCCCTGAGGAGTGCCTGAAAACACCTCCTCCCAGTCCAGAACCCCAATGAGTCTTTGATGAGCCTTGCTGAGGAGACATTATTCATGAAAATCCCCAGAAAAGCCCTCTAATCCTCATCTTTGACATGAGGATTATACATGTTTACTGTCACAATCCTAAAGTTACTTTTAGCCAGGCTTTTCACCTCATAGTTGCACATAGGCCTTGCAGCTCCCACCTCTCTTGCCTTCTTCATGACCTGTTTCATGCTTCTTTTCTGTGTAAAATGCCACATCAAAGGTGCCTTCCAAAGAACTTATCCTGCAGGCAGAAAACATCTTTCACTGTCAGCTTGAGAATCCCGATGAATGGTCCTGCCGAAACTGTCCCTCCCAAAGGGTTCCGTCCCTTTATCCTTCCACTCAAACCGCACTGTTTGCAATCCCAATCCCAGGAATTGGCTTTTTCTCAGCATTTTCTCCATCTTGCCAAGAGATCGGAGCTCTCTTCCCCACTCACGTCCTTCTGGAGAAAAAAACCCAGCATGTAGAGATGATACCTCCAAAAACCACTTTCTCCGCAACAAACCAAACCCTCTACCCCCTCCTGGTTCGACCTTTTGGCTCAGCGGCTGTGTGACACCTCGGTGCCAAGCTTGATCTGAGCCAAAAGGCCGAGAAGCGATAACCCACAAATGGAACCCTGCAACCGCCGGGCCCCCGGGGGCCTCGACAGAACTTAGCGGGTTGGCAAAAGCCGGCTCCTCCCTACCTACCTACCTACCTACCTACCTTTTTCCCCAGCGACAGACAGACAGGCAGGTGTTTTTTGGAAAAAGTCGCTAATGTGTCTTTACGTCACTATCCTGGCCCACTTCTGTCAATTTCTCTTGAAACAAGATAGCGGGCTCTGCAAGAAGCAAAGCACCTCCAAAAATATGTTGAACTCGTAAGTATTCCTCTCCACGGAAGTCTTTAGTAAAAGGCGAAAGGCTTGTGCGTAATGAAGAGAAACCAGAGTCGTATGCAAGTCAGAGGTCGGGGCCCGAGACGCACTCTGTGCACTCTAGGCCGGGTGCCCGCGGGTGCTCCCGCCCGGAACCCACTCTTCCAAGTTTTCGAGGGCTGTGGATAAAGAGAAGGTCAGAGACACAGCGAGAGAGAGAGAGAGAGAGAGAGAGAGAGAGAGAGAGAGAGAGAGACACGCACGCACGCACGCACGCACGCACGCACACACACACACACAATCCTGGCCCAATTTTTTTTTTTTTTTTTTTTTTTTTTTTTAACGAAAATGGCGGGAAACGGGGACCCCATTGAAGAGCGCTTCGCCTTTCTTTCAGTTACAATGTTTCTTTCCTTCTCTTCTTATGCTAGTTACAATGTTTCTTTCCTGTGTGTTCTTATGCTAGCTAGCTAGCTAGCTGTTTACATTGCTTTGTGAATGAGTAAGTAGTTTTCCTTGACAACGGGACAAAAGTGTTGCACCGTTCCCGGAGGTACTGCAATACCGGGTCGATGCGTGGAGCGGACGGAGCAAGCCCCATTTCCGACTCCCTGTTCGAAAAATCCATTTAATATGTAGTCCCCCGATGGGGGACGTATCAGATATTAAACTGATAAGAACAGATACTACACTTGATCTGAGCCAAAAGGCCGAGAAGCGATAACCCACAAATGGAACCCTGCAACCGCCGGGCCCCCGGGGGCCTCGACAGAACTTAGCGGGTTGGCAAAAGCCGGCTCCTCCCTACCTACCTACCTACCTACCTACCTTTTTCCCCAGCGACAGACAGACAGACAGGCAGGTGTTTTTTGGAAAAAGTCGCTAATGTGTCTTTACGTCACTATCCTGGCCCACTTCTGTCAATTTCTCTTGAAACAAGATAGCGGGCTCTGCAAGAAGCAAAGCACCTCCAAAAATATGTTGAACTCGTAAGTATTCCTCTCCACGGAAGTCTTTAGTAAAAGGCGAAAGGCTTGTGCGTAATGAAGAGAAACCAGAGTCGTATGCAAGTCAGAGGTCGGGGCCCGAGACGCACTCTGTGCACTCTAGGCCGGGTGCCCGCGGGTGCTCCCGCCCGGAACCCACTCTTCCAAGTTTTCGAGGGCTGTGGATAAAGAGAAGGTCAGAGACACAGCGAGAGAGAGACGAGAGAGAGAGAGAGAGAGAGAGAGAGAGAGAGAGACGCACGCACGCACGCACGCACGCACGCACACACACACACAATCCTGGCCCAATTTTTTTTTTTTTTTTTTTTTTTTTTTTTTAACGAAAATGGCGGGAAACGGGGACCCCATTGAAGAGCGCTTCGCCTTTCTTTCAGTTACAATGTTTCTTTCCTTCTCTTCTTATGCTAGCTAGCTAGCTAACGAGTGTGTCGTGCGTGTGTGTCTCTGCTAGCTAGCTAGCTAGCTAGCTGTTTACATTGCTTTGTGAATGAGTAAGTAGTTTTCCTTGACAACGGGACAAAAGTGTTGCACCGTTCCCGGAGGTACTGCAATACCGGGTCGATGCGTGGAGCGGACGGAGCAAGCCCCATTTCCGACTCCCTGTTCGAAAAATCCATTTAATATGTAGTCCCCCGATGGGGGACGTATCAGATATTAAACTGATAAGAACAGATTTTTTTTTTTTTTTTTTTTTTTCCTTTTTTTTTTTTTTTTATTTTTTTCTTATAAAATATATTTATTTTACCATCAAAAACCAAACAATATTAATCCAAAATTAATTCAACTTAAACTATACAATCACAACAACATACAAAAAAACATCCAAAACTAATAAACTATGACAAAATCCAAAAACACAATCCAAATCCTCCGTAACTTAACTCTCCACTATCAATAACATACACATGGTCATTCCAAAAAAACTAAACTATCCATCCAAAAACAAATTACCATTAACCTACAAAATCCCCAACCCCTATGTAAAACACCAATATCTCACCCAGTGCTCACCTTCTCTATCCCATCTAACTGTGACCCTTCTTTATCCCCATCTCCCACCATCCCACTTCCTCTGAACACAGCAACACCACCCGACATCTGCCCCCACTCAAGTCCATCCCCCCTCCTCCGGACTCCGAACCGGGGACATTGTATCCCCAAATAAAAAGTCAGACTCCCTCCATAATCCAGTTTCTCGCCATCTCTGGGAGATCAAGCTCGCCTAGGGGTTTAAAAGAAGATGGAGTCGGAGCCCACGAGGGCCCCGCCACCTCCCCATCCCCCGTTCTGCCCCCCCTTCTTTCCAATCCTCCTCCTCACCACCTTCTTTACCCTTTTGCTCGGGGATCCGGAAATGCAAATAACTCCGGACCGTCGTCACCCTCTTCGCTTGCCTTCTCCTTTTCCTTTTCCTTTTCCTTCTCTACCATCTCCCTCACCATCGCTCTCAAATCCTCCACCCTTGCCCTCACCACATCACTATCCCTCAGATTCTTCACGTGCCTTCGCCCTTCCGCCCCTCCTTCCGTACCAGCCCCCTCTCCTTCTTTTCCGGCCACCTCTCCTCCCGCTCCAGCCACCTCTCCTTCTGGTTCCTTCTCCACAACCACCTCCGTCTCCTTCCTCTCCCCTGTTGTCTTCTCTGGTCTCTCCACTCTCACCGTCTCCTCACTCTCCTCCATCCTCGTCGCAGTTTTCTTTTTCTTCTTTTTCTTTCCCTTTTCTCCTTCAGCCTCCTTCCCAACCTCTATTCCGACTCCTTCTCCTTCCATCCCGGCTACCTCTCCTTCCTTCCCGGCCTCCTCTCCTTCCGTCCCGTCCTTCTCTCTTTCTGTTCCAGCTCTCCTCTCTTCTCTTTCTCCTCCTCCCTCTGACTCCGTCTGCTCAGTCCTTCCCTCTCCTTCTTCCGGCTCCTCTCTTCCTCGTCTTCCTCCATCCTCCGCTCTCGCTCCCCCCCCGGCTGCAGATGCGTATGACCTACGCCTGGCCGGGCAATCCCGCCACAGGTGCGCCGCCGAGCCACACCCGTGGCATTTCTTCGGCTCAGCGCAGTTCCTGGCCTCGTGCTCTTCCGATCCACAGAACCTGCATCTCCTGTTTTCACACGAGGCCAGGATATGGCCATAGGCCATACACCTCCTGCAGAAAGGAGGCTGACGGGCATAATGTAACGTCCCCCTGTCAGCCCCCAGGGAGAACATTGCTGGAGGATGGAGGTATCCTCCCAACCCCTTCGGATCCTCCCTAAGGAGGGCCTGAAAAGCCCTCCTTCCAGTCCAAAAGCCCAATGAGTCTTTGATGAGCCTTGCTGAGGAGACATTATTCATGAAAATCCCCAGAAAAGCCCTCACATCCTCATCTTTAACATAAGGATTGTACATGTTGACCGTGACAATCCTATAGTTACTCCTTGCCAGGCTTTTCACCTCATAGTTGCACATCGGCCTTGCAGCTCCCACCTCTCTTGCCATTCGTAGGACCTCGTCATGCTTCTTTTCTGTGTAAAATGCCACATCAAAGGTGCCTTCCAAAGAACTGCCCTGCAGGCAGAAAACATCTTTCACTGTCAGCTTGAGAATCCCGATGAGGATGGTCCTGCCGAAAGTGTCCCGCCCAAAGGGTTCCGTCCCTTTATCCTTCCACTCAAACCGCACTGCATTCGCAAGCCCAATTACAGGAATTGGCTTTTTCTCAGCATTTTGCTCCATCTCTGCCAAGAGATCGGAGCTCTCTTCCCCACTCACGTTTTCCTTCTGGAGAAAAAATCCCAGCGAAGGAAACCCAAAACCGGCCGACAACCAAACCCTCTACCGCCCTCCTGGTTCGACCTTTTGGCTAAGCGAGCTGTGTGACACCTCGGTGCCAAGCTTGATCTTAGCCAAAAGGCCGAGAAGCGATAACCCACAAATGGAACCCTGCAACCGCCGGGCCCC